>NC_092803.1:55751882-55778883 GCF_040954645.1 Diabrotica undecimpunctata
CTTCTTCTTCTTTCTTTTTAATGACTGCTTGGATAATTGTGAACACTATTCCATCCCTCCGTATTTCCCGTCATCTTTACGATCATCTCTTACAGTCACAGGGTTCATACCTATTTCTTTATACATTCTGTTTCTCTCCACTGTACATCTATTACACTCCAGCATTGTGTGAGTAACAGTGTCGGAATATTCGCTAGTATAGGCATTTATCCGCATCTGTCTTTCTGAACCTATGAAGATACGCCCTAAAACAGACAATCTACCCAGTCCCTTAGGCTC
Organism: Diabrotica undecimpunctata; assembly: GCF_040954645.1. NCBI lineage: Eukaryota > Metazoa > Arthropoda > Insecta > Coleoptera > Chrysomelidae > Diabrotica > Diabrotica undecimpunctata. Next base: position 55,752,162 of record NC_092803.1, read on the forward strand.
GGGATCAGCATCTTTGTCCACTGAGCAACATCTTCCTTGTTATTCCACTCTTCTTGCCATTTTTCCATTGATCTTTCCCTTTCTTTTTTTTATAGCTGTTGTCAAATGCTTTCTTCTCCCATAGAGATGTCTCTTTTCTTTTCTACTGCTCTAACACATGCAGAGGAACACAACCGTGATAGTCCACAAGGCCGCCGCAGATACAGTCCTGTAGGCGCATGATACTCGCAACAGACTCGTACTGTCTAATTTTTTATAAGCCTAATATTAGGTATCTATATCTAAATATAATGAAATATATTATTAATTATTGCGTATTTATACAATAATTATTGTGTTCTACATATTTAAAGTGGTAATTTAATTATTCAATCAGCGTTTTGGATTTTTTATATTATGTGTGAAAGACAAGTTACATTTTTCTACTATTCTTTATATATTGTTCACTTTATATGCCCCTGGGGGGTTTTTAACCCCCAAAAACCCCCCCCCTGGGTGCGCCACAGACTGCTTGACAACGATCTCTCATACTGAGAATAATCGTTTTGATTTTTTCTTGATCAATTTGATCCCAAATTTCAACAAACCGCAAAAAATGTTTATCCAATGCGTTTGGTGCATTAGGTAGTTGTCGTAGTCGTCTGCTATGATGTCCCAAACATGTTCTATTGGGTTAAGGTCAGGACTTCTTGCAGGCCAATCCATGGCAGGAATTCCAACCTCCTGACGATACTGCTTCACAATTCTTGCCGTGTGTGGCCTGGCATTATCTTGCATAAGCATGAAATTTATCCCCAATAAATGGTGCAAATGGCACGACATGCTCTTCTAAAATGTCTGTTATATACCTCTGCGATGTAAGCCGACCGCTATATATTCTAACTAATTCCGTACGAGCCTCTAAATTAATCCCACTCCACACCATTATTCCAATCAACATGTTCACGAGCAAAATGTAATATTTGCCTTCTATGGTCTCTGGTCAATAATGGGCCAATTGGTTCCCTTCCAATTGGTTGTAGGTCGTTTTCGGCTAGTCTTCTTCTAATCGTATTTTGGCTGATTCTAAAGTTATAACGATCCAAAAATTCATTTTGTAGAGAGTACTGGTAACAAACCTTTATCTCCTGTAGTGTAGGAAGTGTCAAAAACCGGTCTTGATTAGAAGTTGTAACCCTTCTAAGGTCTTGACCGGGTCTTCTCGAGTTACTTCCAGTAACAGAAAAAACGTGTTAACACTCTTGAAATGGTTGACTGGGCGACGTTAAAACGTTCAGCGAGTTCTACTTGAGTGTATCCTTCTTCGCGAAGAGTAACGATTCTAAAACAGTCACTTTCTAACAAATTTCGATTTTCTTGCTGCTGGTGGTTCATTTCAAAGAAAAAAACGCTTAATAAACTTGAAAAACTCCTTTAAGTAAACGTTCGACACAACGTAATCCAACCCAACTAAATTCGAAATAAAATGAAGCACAATTAGCATGTTTTTAATTTTTTTGCAAAACATGGTAAAAACATCAGCGTTTTTTACCGTTCTTTCGATAAATTTTACAATATACCGGAGGGGTAACAATATATTAGCACAAAAATCGAAACAATAAAATTATTTGATTTACCAGACTTTTTAAAATTATGCGTTAATTTTGGAGCGCAGTGTATTTCGGCGATTTATTTATATATATATATATATATATATATATATATATATATATATATATATATATATATATATATATATATATATATATATATATATATATATATATATATATATATGTATGTATATATACAAAGTCATAAATGTGTGAGTTACACCATTTATAACTCAAGAACCGCTGTACCGATTGTAAAGATATTTGATTTTTTGAATTCATCTCAACCCCGAATAGCAGAATAACCATTAAAATATCCTAATATTTTACGAAAAAAATTAATCTTGATCGTCGATGTACTTTTTAGGAGTTGGTAACACTGAAACAACTGTCACGTCGATCACAAACCTAACAAAATGATTTGTTTTGGTTTTTGCCAATTTAATGACAGCTTCGTAACAATAATAAAAACATTTTAATAGATTGAGATTGCAACTCAATTAACCTCGAGCTGTGGCCAGCTCGACCGTTACTAGTGACTTTTTTTATGTCCTCCCTGATTGATTGTGAAAAAACATTTATGTTACCCGTGAATTTCTTTGTTTTATAGTTCTACTAGGTGACCCCTATAGACTAGTGGGTAAAAAAACTTTAATACTTAATTTCTAATTAAAATTCTATAAATGTTAAACCAATTAACTTAAATAATAAAACATTTTGTATAAAAAACTTTATTATTTAATCTTTTTACACAAAAGATGAATGACTTTTTCTACGCAGATTTGCCGACTTATGCAGATGAGTATGATCCTATCGAGTTTCAGCGTGGAGACTTCTGTAAGACACATTGAAAAACATGGTGTAAAATACTATTTAGATGAAAATGACGTCACACAAATTCTACAAGTACATCATAGTATAGTGACCCATCGCATATCGTTGTTGGACAGCTTAAATTTTCATGAATATTATAGAAATGTTGTATATTTTATATTTTTGTACAAGTACTCGTTTATATGGTCCGTTTGAAGCTTTAACTGCGTTTTGTGAAATTTCTCCACCAGCCAAGCTATGAGAGAATATTTATATTATTATAAAATTAAAGTTGTAAATGACTTTAATTGTTAATAAATAGTATTTATATAAAACATCTGTTTTATTTTCATTAAATATTTTCAAAAAAGTGTAAAAAGGTAAAGAAAAATCAATATCGTACAATAAAATCATTTATTTATATACAATAAATTAGAGAGTATGAATGATTGTGTGTGTTTTCAACAGTCATACCTACATATTTTTGTAATACCTAATAAAAGTACTATGCTAGAATCGCTTAATACCTAAATAATGTTCAACCAACATGTCTTGAAATTTTAAAATTATTTTTCGAAAATGTTTAAAATGTCCTATGGTAGTTTGTAATTTTCTGACAGTTCCAATAGGTAATTTTTTAGCTTTTAATAATTTTATTATATTTTCAAAAATGTTTATTTAGGGTACTATAGTAAAAGCCACAGTTAGAATGCAGTGCAGGTAAGATAAGCAATGTATTTCTAACGTGAGAACGGCTGACCACGTTGCCGGTTTGCCCCGAGCGGCGCATCAGGACCAGATTTAAGAATCATAGCACTGCAGTATACGCGCACACAACAATTGCCTACGGTTGTAGAAAAAACTATCATTATTTCAACTAAAGCATGATTCCATCATCGATGTATAAATAAGAGAGTTACATTGTCGAACTAAACAATAACATGAAGGAAAATACTATAAAAAAAAGCAAAATACAGTAGACTCCCTCTATAACGAGAACTGAAATGGCAGAATAATTATCTCGTTATATCAAAGAACAATAATACTGTGCATACATATGAATATGTAGTTTTCTAAAACATTAACTTCATATAGTGAAGCCATTCGGAGCAATATAAGATGCTAAATATTGTTTGAGTGGCGTTTTTGAAAAAAAGTTGTTTACTTTTATTGTCAATTAAACACATTAAAACAAAAAAGAGTTGTTTACTTTTATTGTCAATGATATGCGTTAAAACAAAAAATCTGTATTCTGTAAATCTGTATAAAGCGTATTTTCAAGGATAACATAAACTATTGCTTCTGCAATATGCGATAGTTTCTTACAACGTTTAAAGACGCGCTATCTCAGAGTCTATTAGAACCTTCTTATTATTAGGTGCGAATGGTAAACCCCCTACAATTACACTTGTGAATCATAAATTGTAAATTTCCGAAGAAGTTTATTGTAGGCGGCAGTTAAAAAGGGTATTTATTTATAGCCACGCCGGGCCAAAACGTAAAAAAAACCGTTTTTTTGATCTTATTTTCTCTCGTTATAACCAAATTTGTCTCGCTATAGAGGGTTATAGTTGAATACAAATTTCACGGGACATCTCATGTACCTCGTAATCAGCGAAACCTCGTAATAACCGTGTTCGTTATAGAGGGAGTATACTGTATATCAAAAACTCATTATCGATAAATATATGTAGATAAGTTAACTTTGTTATTCATTGTAAACACATTCTTTTGGGAAATAAAGATTATTATAAAGTCATTAGGAGAAGCGAATCAGTTTTAATCCTCATTGTCCACGCAAAGCAAACATATCTTTTTGTCGATTTGGGTACTGGCCATTAGACAAAAAGCTTGTCGGCAAAAACTATGAAAGCTCAGTTCTATTTCATTTTCGCAAGAGGATGAAAGTACCTACATCATAGAGCCGTTGCCAATATCTGTCGTGAATTTTAAATAGGGTATTACTCTTAGTGTGCAAGTAAAAGTGTGGTGTTAAACGTATTGAACTATCTTCTTCTTCTTCTTCTTAGTCGTTAACCTGATGCAGGTATCGTGATATCATGAAGCTATTAACTAAATTTCCCAATGTTCCTCCACGTTTTTCTATCTTCTGCCATTCTAGCACATTCTGACAATGGAGCGCCAATGGTAGCAACAATATGGTCCGTGTATCGTGTGGGAGATCTACCTCTATTTCTTTTGCCTTCTACTTTTCCCTGGATGGTAAGTTTTTCAAGACCATTTCTTCGAAGGACATGTCCAAAATAGCTTATTATTTGTTCTGATATTTGTGTTCTTAGTCTTTTCTTTATGTTTAGCTGGTCCAGTATGGATTCATTTGTTCTTCGGGCCACCCATGGTATTCTCAGCATTCGTCTCCAGCAGTACATCTCAAATACATCTATGTTCTTTTTGTCTTTCTCAGTAAGGGTCCAGCATTCCGATGCATAAGTAAAAACTGGAAAAACTAGACTTCTTACTAGTCTCATTTTTGTATCGGTAGTTATTTCATGGCTTTTCCAAATTTTTGTTAATTTTGTCATAGCGCTTTTTGCGATTGCTGACCGCCGCTTTATTTCTTCAGTACAGCCTCCTTTGGGATTGAACTATCATCTACACTTTAAAAAAATGGTGAAAATTTGACTATTACTGTCGAAAAAGTTTCGAAGATGTGCGGTGTGAGTGTTCGCAAAATTTATGACATCAGCGAAGAGGCCCAGCAAGGCGAACTGAAACCGGTACAAAAAAAAGGACGAAAAACAGTTTTCAGTCCAATTCACGTGAGAATACTTACGATGAGGGAGTGAAATCTCGAATAAGAAAAATTGTCCATGGTTTTTTTTTTTTTTTTGAAAACACCACCAACCGTCGACGGCATAATAAACAGAGTGAAGGATGATGAGGACCTACCAGCTTTTTCAAAAACCACATTTCGTAGGCAACTAAATGAGACGGGTTTTAAATATGGTAAAAGAGGTCGAGCTTCGACAATGATGGAAAAAAAGGATATCATAACCTGGAGACACAAGGACGTCAGACAGATAAAAACATTGAGGAAAAAAGATAATGTAAAGCTTGTTTATACCGATGAGTCTTGGATTAACGTCGGTGCTTCAGTCTAAAAGGAATGGAGGGACACAACGATCAAGAATCTACAAAATGCCTCCATAAAGACTCTCTACTGGACTGAAAGCTCCAACCCAAAGAGGTCCTCGGTTTGTTCTTCATGCTGGAAGCGAAACTGGTTTTGTGGCATGGGCCGAATTAACATTCTTGTCCAAGAAGGGAACCGCTGATTACCACGACGAAATGGACGGGGATCTATATGAAAAATGGTTGAGAAGACGTTAATTCCAAACTTGCCGAAAGACAAAGAAAACGTTGTCGTTATGGCTAACGCGTCATACCACTTCCGCAAATTTGATTTCCCAACAAAATTGTGGAACATTAACGATTGGCTAATCGCAAAGAACATTTTCTTCGTGGAAGATTACCTAACCTAACCTAACCTAAAAAAACGGTAGAGCGGTTGATAAAAGAATCTTATCAACGCGTACCTAAAGAGTAGTGGCATAATTATGTGAACCACGGCAAGAAAGTAGGAGAACAAATGTTTGCGCTGGACAATTTGCAGGAGGATATTGAACCGGTGATAATTAATATAGGAGATGATTCAGAGGATGAGGACGATTTCGATATGAATTGCGATTAGTATTTATTAACGAGTAATATCTCAGATTTAATGCTTATTTGTTTTTTTAGTACTGTTCCTACAGTACATTTCAGTTATGATCTTGTGTATTTTATGTATATATGTTTATTGTGTCCTATAGGGTAAACTAGTTGCATTTTTTTTAATAAGTATTTACGGGGTATTAGATGTTTTATGTATAAAGGCATTTTTTCTGGAATTAATTGGTTTTTTTGTTTATTCTCTTATTTAACTCAGTTAAATTAATGAGTAAAGTATCGCCAAACTACCACACACCTACCACTGTGCCATGAGCGGCATCGCTGCGTGCCGTAAGACCAACACTGTATTCTAACTGTGGCTTCTACTATAGTACCGATTAAAAGGCTAAAGAAATGCATATTTAAAATAATATATGGTTGAATGCTCGAATATATAAATTTTACAAATAAAAGGCAGATATCAAACACACTCTTTTATTAAATCTTGCCCAAGTACTTTCGCCCTCAGAGCATCTTCTGGGACATCTGAAATAAGCTATGAAACGTTTTTTCGAGCGAGAAAAGTAATTAACTTCGAAAAAGCTGATGAAAAGTTGATAGTTGATAAAAAAGTTTTTTATAACGTTTTAGGCTTACTTCTCCAAAAATGTTGGCTATCCAGGACACCAATGAATGTTTTAAACAGTAAATACATTTACACAAAAACTAACAGAGTCTAAGTAGACAAAGGACAAACAGTTTAAAAATTGTGTCGATGCTACATTGTGGGCAACGGCGGGAGACAGAATGGCTCCTAGTCTTAACGGAAATGTTAATATGACATCTGACATATGACAACTTATATGAGCAGTCACCATTATAGTGATCTGTACATTTAAAAACATTCTATGGTAAACTGAACATTGACCAGAAGTTTAACTAACCACTAATATATTAAAATCCAACTGATATTTGAAATTATATTAATTAATATATGTAGACTGTACAATCCAAATCTCATTTTTAGACATGTAAGTTATAATTAAGGTGTTAGTTTAATGGCAAATGTAGTGGACACAGAGTGTGAATGTAACAACTAGACTAATCAATCTGCACTAGCACTACCAATACTACAAAAGAAGAAATTGAAATATTTAGAAATTAAAATCAAAGTTGAAAACAAAGTGTGCCAACTGAAGTATTGTACCACTGGTTTAGTCAAACTTACAGTCAATGGAAAATTATAATATTGAAAATGTCAAAGCCTTACTTAGACCAACTTACCAACAGTGTTGATGTCAAAATATACAACTGTGGAAATGGTATATCTAAATTACGAAAAGAGATGGAGAGTGTAATTAACGCCAACTGTAGATCAATTGATCACAAATAAGCTTGTTTAGCAAGTTATTTATGATTGAAATGTTAATATTAATTAAAGTATGAAATTAATAAAACTCTTAATGGAAATACTCAGTGTAAGAAATTTAAATAGTCGAGCTGGGTCCTCTACGAGGTGAAGCTGCAATAAAAATTTTAAAAATTAGTTTAAATTTAGTACAATTTAAATTAATTGAGTATTAAGACAGTGAGAGTTTTCATTTGTTTAAAAAAATGCATATTTTAAAAAAAAAAATTCTCAACTGCTGTATTAAATACGAACATGAATTTTTTTAAATATTATTTTATCTTTGAGTTAAACTTTTTTTTTTGTTTTTAGTTCGCATGAATAGCCCGTTGTCTAGAGGGCACCTAAGTTAACATAAAAAAAAGTATCCGATGGCGGACACTAATTCTCAAGGTTGGTACATCTTAAACAAAACATTCCAACGGGATTACTTAAAGAAAGCTCCCTTGCAAGACAATCAACCACTTTTAATCGAAATTAAAATGAAAAAACAAAATGGCGGACATTTGAAGAAAAAGTAATTTTTCGACTTTTTTTCTAACAAGTGGTTAATTGTCTTGTAAGGACGCTTTCTTTAAGTAATCTCGTTGGAATTTTTTTTTTTTTTTAGATGTGCTAATCCTGAAAATTACTTTCCGCCGTCGGACACGTTTTTTTGATATGTTAACTGGGGCGATCCTAGAAAACTCTCTAGCGCCCTTTAGAAAACTCTCTAGTCTAGCGCCTTCTTTTTAGTTCATGGGAACTAAATTTTTTTTTTTTTAATTTAAAGATGAAATAATATTTAGAAGTCATGTTCGATTCTGATATTTCATGAATTTTTTTTTTTTTTAATTTTTAAGCCTTCTAATCTGTACTAGTACCTTAACCGCTTTAGACAAACTTTAGCATCCCTATCAGTAACTTTATCGAAAGTTATCGTACGAAGTTTTTTAATAGCCAGTATTATTGTTTTGTAGAGTTTTATTTTTGTATTTCTAGATATAATTGTGGATTTAAGGAGGAGATTGAGCCCAAAATAGCATCTGTTCTGTTTCCAGGTATACAAATTCGTTCCCTGCTTCGATGACGTCGTTTTATATAACGAGTGGTCGTAGGATTTGTGGTTGCGTGCCTATTTTCATATACTTTGTTTTGTTGGTGTTTATTATTAAACCCACTTTTGTAGCTGATTCTTTTAATGCTACATATGCCTCTCGTACATCCCTTTCCATTCTCCCAACAATATTGATATCATCAGCATATACCAGGATCTGCATTGATTTATTATATATTTAACCAGTGGTTGTGATTTGTGACATACGTATTACTTTTTCCAGAGCTAGATTGAACAGTATACAGGAGAGAGGGTCTCCCTAGCGCAGCCCATTATTTGTTTTAAAACGTTCCCTATGAATTTTAGATTTTTTGAAATCCCTATGAATTTTACTCTACATTCAACTTTTTCAAGAGTTTTGTTAAATTTACCGACTGATTTGGTATTCCTAGCTCTTTTATTGCTTGGAACATTTCTCTTCTGAGAAATATATCTTACCACCTCTGAAACCACCCTGGTATTTTCTTACTCTTCGTTCTGAATATGGTGCCATACGGTGACATAGTACTGTGGAAAATATTCTATACGCTGCATTTAGAGGCGTAATTCCTCTGTGGTTAGAACATTCAAAGATATCTCATTTTATAAGCTGCTGTAATGCCATAATGGTATCATGGCCACCTTCTTTATGTAGTTCAGCTGGGAGATTATCTATTCCTATATATCTGCATCTTTAACTTCAAGAATCGTTGGTGGTTGCTCTTCCCTCTCGTCTGCTCCCTTACCACATCTCTTTCGCCTTCCAGGTTTTCTTCTTCTTTCTCCATATTAAGTGCCTGGTTAAAGTATTCCACCTATCTATTCAATACACATTTCCTTGTTATTAATAGGTCGCCATTCTGACTTCTGCATTGTCTTGTGATTGCCTTGAATTCTTTTCTGTTGATGTTAACTTTCTTATTCGCTCCGTGCGTTACCATGGTAGGGGTACCTTGAAACGATGCCAGCGTGCGTAGCGGCGAAATATGACAAAATTGGAGTCTTTTTAAGCATAAATTTTATCAAAAATGTGTGCAAATACATGTTGCGTATTTAATTGTGCTAATAATAGCAAAAATAGTAAGTGTAGTTTTTATAGGTTCCCAAAGATTACATATAAATTAGAGAAAAGAAAAGGATGGATCCGTGCTATTAATATGAAAAAGTAAATATCACATAACATCATTTTTATGCAATTAAAATAGGAAATATTTAAATAATTTACCTTAAATGATATTTTATAATGCTTCAAGCTAACTGCAGAGTGCCTGATGACTTTAGCTTTTATATCATAACTTTTACTATTACTGTTTTTAATTATATGCTCTCTCACGTGAAAAACTTGATTTGTCAGTACTAGATGTTTCCCTTTCTTTTCCGTTTGCGGTTAAAAAGATATATTATGATGAATTTTGAGAAACCCAGTTTTTAATACTACATTTATTTTGTACATAAACTGAAAAAATATAATTAAAAAGTTAATTATTAATAATTGTCATTTTAGCCTGTATTTAACAATGTCAAACATGTCATATGTTTAACCTGAAAATTGGTAGGTCCAAAACTGTCAGATGAAGGTGGTAGATGTCGCGTCAGTCACTGGTAGTTTTTTTCTTTTATATATCCTCTTTTCTTCTCTTCCCTTTGTCTGGTAATTCCCTACAGTTCTAGTTCGTCGGGTAAACATCTTTATGTAAGCTTCATTTTTTTCTTTTATTGCATTCTTGCATTCATCGTCAAACCAATGATTTTTACGTGCACAAATTTCTGTTTCTATTTCATCTTTCGCTGCTGCTTCAATGTCTTCCTTTATTCTGATCCAGTAGGAGTCTATATCTATCTTCTTCATTTACATTTTGATTCCTTAGCCTGTTGGTGATGTTTTCCGATTACCCTTCTGCAAATGTCGCATCTTTTAGATTTTGCACATTTAATTTTTTTGTATCCATTTTATTTTCTTTAGTGGTGTTTGAAATTCTAGCCCTCAATGATCACTAGGCAACGATCTGAGTTTATGTTTGCGCCTCTATAACTTCTGCAGTTTATTACGTTTTTTCCATGCCTTAAATCGATTAAGATGTGATCAATCTGACTCGTTCTTCCATCAAGGGAGGTCCAGGTTACCTTGTGTGTGTTCGTGTGTTCAGAATAGGTGCTAGTGTCATATTGAGTGCTGCTGCTAAGTTTATCAGTCGTAATCCATTATCGCACTGATGTTGTGTAGACTATGCTTTCCTATCATGGGCATGAAAACTCGCTCTCGTCCTATACTTGCATTCATGTCACCTAATACAATATTAATGTTATTTCTGGGATATCTCCTGTATGCTTGCTCTAGGTCTTCGAAGAACTGTTCTTTTATCTCCTCTGGTTTATCATCAGTTGGGGCATGTGCATTGATCAAACTGTAATTAAAGAATTTTCCTTTCAAGCACAAAGAGCATATTCTTTGACTGTAGGCTTTAAAGTCAATAATTAGGCCCTCAGTTCTTCGGTTTACAATAAATCCCACCCCATCTATGTGTTGGCTTTCATTGCAGCTATAATATATGGAATGGGTTCTCTTGTCAAGAGTGCCAGTTTCCGTCCTCCGCATTTCCTGCAGTGCTAAAACATCTACTTTGTATGTGTTCACTATGTCTAGTAAATATGTGAGTTCCATTTCCTAATCTCAGGAGTTAGCCGGGAGTTAGTTAGAATTACCCAGGAGTTCGGGTATTCCATTTTCCTAATCTCAGTTCCATTTTTCATTTGCAGAGTCGTCGTCGTGGGTTCCGTCCAGCTAATAGTGCCTGAGGATCCGTAACATATGTTTTTTTTTACAGAAAGATATTGTCAGCCTCTAGGTCAAACCCAACCTGGAGGGCCAGGGACTCCTCTGTTTGGGTTGCAATACCTTAGTCTGTTTTGGTTCGTGGTTGCTATTTTTATTTCCCAACTACCCACCGGCCCCATGACCGGTTAGGGCGTTCCCCGATCCATCACCTGGGGACGCGTCCGATGGGAGACAGACAACTCCCCACGGAATATTGTAATATATATTGCTTACAAAAAACAAAATCACTTACCCTCTTTTTTATTATAACAAACTAGTATTCGACTATCTCAAATGTTGCTGGAACTGGGTATCGGGAAATTATGGGGGAAATGGGTGCTGAAACCCGGTATCGATCACTCATCGAAATACAAAAGAATACTTCTTGGATGCAAAGTCAGCGACGACTGGAGTATAAACTTTTGTAACTATCTGGTAGGAACTCTATGTTCTCCTCCTGTTCTAGCAAAACTTGCTTTTCAAACTTGCCGTTTACCAACTTGGCGCTAAATCTTTAAGTTTTATTATTGCTTATGGTTTTTCTTTGCAATACAAGATACAGCATTTATTTTTGTTATATACATCCAAAACAATAACAACTTGCTGTACAAATACGCGCTATCTCAGAGTAAAAGGAAAAAATCAGAAACAAATATGTTACGAATATAAACGAAAATCGAGTAATAGAAAGAATACTAAAATATGTGAATATAGTCGTTTAAAGTAAATATATTAAAATTTCTAACAAACAATATTAAAACATGCGAATATATTGATTGTACACTGAGAAGTTAACGAAAATCGAGAAATAGAAACGAAAATATAAATAAAAATAAAAAATAAGTCTCTGGTACGGGATTCGAACCGGCTGCAGCAATAAGTCATTGGTTCAACGCTACGAGATTCTGGATAAGCGTGCACGTCACAATTTATATAAAGTGACGTCACTTATATTTAAAATTTACAGAACGTCAACCTTAGAGTTCAAATTTTCCTAACACAGCTAATAGTACGAAACCCCTACGGAACTGCTTGATCTTTCATAGGCATCAACATGGTATAATAATCAGAAAATCATCATTATATTGGAAATTTTAGAATTGTATTGATTAAATAACCAAAAACATTTGTTATTATTACTAATATAAATTTTATGAAATAACTCTTTTAAGTCTAATATTCTACAAAATAATAATCTTATATACTAAAACGCTAAGCCCTTTTCTTGTCCACCATTTTACTCAAAAACCATATTAGATAATTAAAATATTTTTTCGGAATATTATTAGTATTACGTATGAGATTGTCAAGATATACTTTTGGTACAAAAATTCACTTCCGGTTTTGAGATGACCGCAAGTTAAAATTTACTTTAAGTTTTAGACCCCACAATGTATATATGGATCGAAAGGTCTCGTCGGGACGAATCTAAATATGTACTTCCGGTTGCGATCCGACACCTCAAGTGACCCGAAACGCGCATAAAACGTCAAGATAGAGCAAATCTGACACCGGATTCGTGATCAGCATGCAAAATTAACTGCTAAATGATATCCATGTCGACATTTGATGAACTAAAAATTGCATTCCGGTTTTGAGGTCGACTTCGGGTTTCGTTTTTATTAGTCAAATCAATAGAGAATTCAACGTAGAATTCAAAAATGTAAGTTCACGAAATTATCATTTATAGTTTTTGAGTTATTGATAAAAATATTTTTACTTCCGGTCATTGTATAGTATATTTTTCTCTCAAAATAAAAATTTCATTTAAAAAATGTCGAGTTGGTCCGCTAGTTTTAATTAAATATATTGGACAATTGTACTGTAACTGATATGGGAATACTTCAAATATTTTTTGACAGTTCAGCGTGTGGTAAAAGTGTTGCCGCTTTTTTTAGAGTAAGAATTTTGTTTATGTTTTGATTTCTTACACAATTTGATCATAATATATTATATATTAATAAGTTGTATTTATAAATACATATCAAATTTAGATTAATAGCTTTAAAAACTAATTATTGTTGTGTATTCTGATTGTGCTATGCCAAAACAAGTAAATAGTCTGTAGAAAGCTAATAAGCTTTCATATAACATAGATTATTTTGAACAAGAAATAATGGCGGGACGTTTTTATTATTAATGCTCTAAAAGTGGTAAGTTTAAAATTTAGAATATATAATTTTGTAATAAGATGTTTTCTTATGTATTTTAGTGTGTTGCAGTAATCTTAAAATTTGTATTTAGTGTTAATATAATAGTTTGACAAATAGTTAACATTTTAAAAATTCCTCACTTACTAACTATTCTGATGTTTTGGCAACGCTGTGGGGTTCTGGCGTCGTAAATACGCGCTATCTCAGAGTCATTTTTATATGAAAAATACTATATATATTAGTTCAAAAGCAAATATATAGTTATTAACTTTAATCCAATAAAAGGCAGATATCGAGCACAGTTTATTAATTATATCTTGCCCAAGTACTTTCGCTTCCTAGAGCATCTTCAGGGGCATTTCGTCAATTTTAGCCTATCCGACAAACATGGAATGTTATAAACATAAAATTGTACATTACACTACACTACACAAGGACAAACAGTTTAAAATTTTTTAAAAAATAAGCGAAGCTACATTATGGTTGACATTAGGAGAGAGAAACCTCTATATTCTCTCTCCTGATGCCAACCATAATGTGAAGTAGATCCCTCTTTTTACGTTCTGAGATTGGTATTTTGTTGTTGTAAGCTTGCTTCGGGTATTCGTCTATTCTTCGATTGCCTCTATTGCCGCATAATTATTTGGGTTAAACAATAGCTTCTGCTTTCCCTCAATTTTCAGTTTTGTATGTGGTTCGATATTGCTAATTTTTGGTTAACACTACCATTGACATTTTTCGCCATATTAAAGTTCATGTTCTCTTCAAGTGATTTCAAATCGAAGAAATCGTTAAAGTCCATTTCCTTTACCACAAAACGGTTTGCCAGTCTTTTTTTTTTTGGCTTCACGAATTAGGGAAATGTATTGATCGGGAACGTAAATACATCCAACATTTTTGGCTCTAGTTACAGATTTTTTTATTACTGAGTGAGCTGTATCACCTTCGTTCTGCGTGTGGCGTCGAATCAAGAAGTTGTGTTGAATGGAGTTAATATTTAAGCGGCTCACTGCATAGTGGTACATTGCAAAAACAAACCTATTTTTTGCTGACCACAGCATTTGTCAGAGTAAATAATGACATCGCAACCTGGTTTTTCAAATGCAATCTGCTCTAAGTATTTATACACACACGACCCTATTTCGATGGCTCCTCTATTGCCCCATCCTTCATGCCAAAAATAACAGGTTGTGTCTTACTTGTTTGCATTAGATATCGTTAAATTATAACAATTCAGTATTGATTTGTAGTAAACAGAGCTTGATTTGCCAACACGACATGGTAACACCGCTTGTAAGTCATAGGTGAAAACAATTGTGTTCTTGTCAGGTTCATGATATATTTTCGTATCCCTGTCTTTCTCATATCTCATTCTGATTTTCAGAATAATTCCTATGTATACTCTGCCACTGTCAAACCTCCATCAATGAATTATCTGCTAGTACTAGCCCTGAGATAGTGACTCTCGACCTTTGGAATTGATTCGATAGAATAAAATAAATAGAATTTATTTAGTCAATATACAAAAATAATTTTGTTTTTGACAAGTCAAAGGAATAGTGAAAATTTTTACATACATACATATAAATTTTTTGCGAATTTAAAGATTACAAACAGATATTTAATATTAACAATTTAAGAAACGACAAACACTAAAATATAAAAACATGAAATATCATCATAATAGGCAAATACCCTGACCAAACTAGTACTATTGTGTAAAAGCTGTACTTAGGTACTTCGTTTTTGAATAGAAACAATGTTTCAAAAAGTGTAATTTGATTTTAATCTTAAACGATAACAAATGAAGACTTTTTACTTCGTCTGGCAAAATGTTATACAAACCAACATCATTCGAATTTTTTATGCTCTTAGTCAACCTAAAACGTTGTGCTCTAATGGCATCTCTAGATCTTGTATCGTGATCATAGAAGTTATGTTAAACTTACCTTTTTTGGCATGAATTTCAATCAATTTTCTCTTTTATATCGTTTTTCTAATTTTGTCCATACGTTATATCATGTCAACGTGACAGCCACAAAGTTATACGAACTTAATCCAATAAATGTAATGTGGAATTTTTAGTACTATTTTTTTCTTTTCTAGGGGTAGCTGGTTATGATGCTAGAGATCATTTTCCGAAAATCAAGCAATGGATCGAAGCTGTAAGGGAGGAATGCAACCCTCATTATGACAGAGCCCATCAATTCATTAACTTACTGTCCCAGAAAGCAGAAGAACCAAAGTCGAAACTATAGAACCAAGATTATTAATGGTGTATTTGTATGGATTTTTATGGTGTTATTATTTTTCCCACTGATTGTTTATAATAAAATTTAAACATGTTTGTAGTTATAATTGGTGTTTTAAATATTCTTACTTGATTATAACATATCTGCAATAACGTACCTATAGTAACTGGTATCATTCCGAAGCATCTTCTAGAAAACATTAAACATCAAGGTGTTATTGAACACCTGATCTTTATAAAATCATGCAAAAAGCGCGACCGACGTTCAGATGTAAGAGCAGTATAGCTTAAATGCGGTAAATTAGACTGGTAGAAAAAGAAATTGGTATTGTAATATACTATTTTTAGAAGCATTGTGACACATCTGCTTTAAGGTTTGCTTGGTAGGTATCCTGCATCTGTAGTAAAGTTAGCTAAGTCTATATCGACAATACAGTGTAACTGATTGGCACTAGGAAACATAGTTTCATAAAACGGGAGTTTCTTAGATGCCAGGGTCATGTAATTGTAACTAAGAACTTTGCCGATATTGATGTCAAGCCCAAGAAACTATTCAATATCTTTTAAGGGAGGGGGAGCTGTCACTCTTTTGTCGAAACTGACTATACATAACGGCATGACTCAGTAGGAAAAATATTCCATCAAGAACTAGTCACCAAACTGGGACTTCTCCGAACCGATCATCTCTTGTATTATATATATACCGCTGATGCTATACTTGAAAATGACAACAAGCTATATTATTCGGACCGTACGATACTCACAGATCAACCAATGGTACTAACAATTCTCTGCGTGTTGAACACGAGAAAATTGTCAAGTAGAGTAGAGTCCGCACTAGACACTGCACTACGCGCACTTAAGTCTGCTTCTTCATTTCCGGGGATACTCACATCGGAAGGAATCCATATGAAGTCAACTGTTCTTCCTAACCTTTAAAACCTATACATAAAATCAGTGGCGGCTTTTGAAGGTAGGCAGGATAGGCCGGGCCTACCCAATAATTTTAAGAGCTTTAAAATTGAAAAACATATATTCAAAAATTATATTAATACATGTAAATAACTTTTAAATGTACTTAATCACTCAACACATTAGCGTCCGTTAAAACAACTATGTTATTATATTACCAGAGAAAGCATCGAATCGTATTCAGGCATTTTAAATATCATTAATAGGCCCGACCGGAACTGGCCGACCCAGCTCACATAAAATCCCCATACAAAAAGCGTTTGAAGTAAGCAGCTTGCCGGACAATGATTTATATCGTCGTGTTTATGCTTGCTGTTTAGGCACCAGACGATCGGGCCTACGACGACAATAGTTGTCACTTGTATAATCGAATTGTAATATAAATTTTCTTTTAAATTATGATAAAAAAATATGTAATATAATCTATAATAATAACACAATTGCAAACAAGTGCACGGTTGCACTTGCACAAAAAAAAATCACATTTGCGTGATTTCTATATCGCCTGATTGTATGAAACTTATATATGAGATTGTTTTATAACTGATACATAAAAATGAGTTTTTATGACACTTTACCAGGTTGCAGTAATAGTAATGTTGATAGTGAGTGTTTGGACATTGTTATTTCACTATTGGAATCGCCATTATCTAGAAGAACTGAAATTGATAGAAAAAAAATTATTATGAATGAAAGGTCTACTTCAACATTGCGTATTGACCAAA
The DNA here is from genome assembly GCF_040954645.1 of Diabrotica undecimpunctata. Taxonomy (NCBI): domain Eukaryota; kingdom Metazoa; phylum Arthropoda; class Insecta; order Coleoptera; family Chrysomelidae; genus Diabrotica; species Diabrotica undecimpunctata. The sequence continues at coordinate 55,769,638 of NC_092803.1, forward strand.
AAGATGGGAAAAAGGTGCGTACTTTTAATTGCTCCTGGTATGATGTCTACAAATGGTTGTCTGGAAGTATTATGAAAAACAGACTATATTGTTGGCCGTGTACTTTGATTTAAAAAATATGTCTGCCTCCTTAAAAAAAATATTCCAGTTGCAAGGAACATTTAAGTAATTTCCTGTCCTTTAAGGATGTACACAAGAGGGCGTTTTCTGTTCACGATTTGCTAGATAAAAAATCAAAAATCGCAAAAATTAGATACAACGCAGAAGTTAAAATGGACAGATAAATCATTAAAAAATTAGTTAGGGGGGGGGGGGTCATAACCGCGTGACCCCTCCCTCTGGATCCGTCACTGATTACACATAGCTATATGTAATTTGCTGGCTTGGTCTACCCAAAATTTTACCACACCAGCCGCCACTGCATAAAATTTAGTTTTGAGTTTTAGCAACAAATGTGAGGAATTTGAAATATGCTTAAAAAACGTTAGATTTAAACTTTCACACAACAAACGATCTAAAACATTAACAACTTTTTTTTAAATTACACTATGTTTAAAAAAAAACAAAACTACTGCAATAATTTACATCTAAAATAGTCTTCTTAAATGCATGTCCCGTGACTTGTGATCGTTTGTAATGTAAAACATTAAATTCTGTGTTTTTTATTCATATTTCAAATGTATATTTGTTACTATAACTCAAAATTGAAATTTGATGTCGTAGGTTTTAAAGATTGATTTCTAAAAATCGAAAGTTTACTACAACTGGTCAATGAAAGTGATCAATCTTATTGATCTCACGAGAATCGTAAAAAATGGCAAAAATCACACCACGTTAATATTTATTTAACGCCTTTATAAAAACTGAGGTTATTCTCGGCAAAATACAAAAACTGCATACAAAAGCTGTTCGCGGTCGCTTCAAACGTTGTTTACAAACGAGCGTAGGCGCAAATTTTAAACGGAGCGAATCGACACCGGCGCTCCTATCCCTAGTTTATTTTTCTTCACACAGCAAATTACGTGTAGTAAAACTCTCACTGGTATAAAAGCTTTAAAACTGTCGGTATCTAGTTTATCCAGAATCGGCTTAGCACGTGTATATCTGTAAAGAACTCCGTTGTATAGTGATTGTTCAATTATTTCATAAAGACTTTATTTATTTCTTTATTTGCATAAATTAAAATATGGGACGTTATTACAAGAAATGTGTTAGTGTAAGACGAAGAAATAGACGGTTAGCTCAATTGAAGTAAGTACTTTTTACATAAAATTAATTAATTACTTTCTTTCTGATTTGTAAATATATAGTGAAAATATCATCTATAAAATCGATCAGTAAACCACGAATTTTTTCATTAAATTTTATTTTCGCTTAAAAGAATAAAGTATCTGTTTGGTTTTTGTGGATTGTATGTTTGTGGTTATCACTGCTAGCATTGTAGTAGAAGGTCTACATTTTTATACACTATTTAGTATTTTGTACCTATTACTAATAGGTGAGTGGTTTACCCCTAAAAACATGCTTAGAAACGGAAAATACTGATATTTTTTTGCATTTCTACCGCACCAATCCTTTTTTATTCGATTCTATATATATATATATATATATATATATATATATATATATATATATATATATATATATATATATATATATATATATATATATATATATATATATATTCGTTCATAAGTTCAAATGTATTTTTTTATTTTATTCCAATTGGGCCGGAAATTGTTATTAACAAATAACGTTCTCAAATCGCTTCGAATTTTTTTAGACGTATCTCATCGAAGTAAATAATGTTTCTTTCCTGTTAATATTTTGTTAATTAAATGCCTGAATTAGTTATTTTTGGATTTTTTTTCTAAAAATCTACTACTAAAATGAATTACAATTCTACAAAAAGCTGTATAATCTTTAAACCTTTACGTATATTTAAGAATATTATGACAAGAATAAGTGGTTTCTATCTTGCTAAAAACAATTTTAAATTTAAAACAAAGATTTTTAAGCGCCGCGAGCCGTATAGCCTCGATCGTACACGCTTTGTAGTATATTATATATACAGCGATAGATTGCTCAAAATGTTAATTCGAAATATTTTAACGGTAAGAAAACCAATAAAAGATATTAAATAAGTAAGTCATCATTTTTACCGCTTATTTATGTAATTATTTAATTTCACTATTGCAGACGATCCACTAGTTATCCAGAAATGAGTGGAGAGTTTGTCGAAGGGGAAACTGTGGGTACTAAGTAAGTAATACATTAATTTTTTTTTAAGTTATTTAATTTGGACTATTATAGACGAGCACGGTATTCTGGAGAGGCGGCTGAAGAAGTAGCAGAGATAGTTATTAAGTAAGCCATACTTTTAATTTTTTTAACATGAAATTAATACGATTTTTAACAGTCAATCCCGTAATTTCGAAGAATCTGCCGAGGAGAACATAATAAAGGAATATTCAGCTACTACGTAAGTTTTTTCACCAAATATAAAATGTATTTAAAGTGCAGTAAACTTTTAAACTTAAATAAATAATTTATATGTCTTTTAGACAAACTACTTCAGATTTCATATTACAAGGAAGAAGAATTGTAGATGTGCAATATTTTATTAGGCAAATACTGCAATTCCCTCATCACGGATTGTTCAATTGCTCTTCAGAAGATATTACGGTGACTAGTGAAAAGCGAAAAGGATTTTATTCTAAATTCACTCTCTTTTGCCCAATGTGTCGCGTGAAACATGAAGTAGAAACTGAAAAATATAAACAACCATCCCTCAACGTCAATTCTGCAGCAATAACTGGAATAGTTAGTACTGGTGGAGGATACACACAACTAACTGAATTAACGTCCAGTTTAAATATCCCACCACTATCAAAAAAATATTATTTATCAATTCAAAATGATCTAATTGACTTATACCATGAAAGTTCTTGGACATCAATGCTTGAGGCTGGACAAGAAGAAATCAAATTAGCAAAAGAGCATGGAGATATTAATGAAGATGGCTATCCTTTTATAACTGTTGTTGCGGACTGCTCTTGGTCAAAGAGATCATATAAAACAAATTATAACGCCAATTCTGGAGCTGCAGCCATTATTGGTTACAGAACCCAAAAGATTTTGTATCTTAGAGTTAGGAACAAATACTGTTCCTACTGTAAATTATACGGAGAAGATAAAGAACACGTATGTTATAAAAATTGGACAAAAGCTTCGACTGCAATGGAAAGTCAAATAATTCTAGATGGATTTAAATGTAGTAAATACATGCATGGAATTACTTACAAATTTTTAATAGCTGATGGAGATAGCAGTGTTCATCAAAAAATTTTAGAAAATAGACCATATGGTAATAATGTTGTTGAAAAAATTGAATGTCGTAACCACCTCCTAAGAAACTATTGTACAAGATTAAAAGAGTTATCAACAAAACGATATAGTTCCGATGGAAAACTGGTACCAATTTTTTTACGAAAGCTTTTAAAAAATAACATATTAAGATTAAGAACTGCTGTGACAAAAGCAACTGAATACCATCGACAGTCAGATAAACCAAGTGACTTAAAAATAAAGTTTTTAAAAAACGATATATCTAATAGCCATCTTCATGTATTTGGAAATCATTCGAATTGCGCAGATTATTTTTGTCAGAGAAAATCATCAGAAACAGATTATACAATACCAATGAAAGAATGCAGCCTCTTGAAAGATATTAGCTCATGTGCAGCAAGATTAAAATTCCATGCAAATAGTCTGATAAAAAATATGAGTAACAATTATGCTGAACAATATAATAATGTAATAGCAAAGTTTCTAGGAGGTAAAAGAATAAATTATAGCTCTCGGGGGTCCTATGAAATGAGATGTCATGCTGCTGCTTTGTCGTACAACTCTAAAGGTCATTATCACCAAGCCCTTCACAAAAGCATCACAGGAAGAAGTCCTGGCATATATACAAAAAAATTTATTTCAGTGTGCACCAAAAATACATTGCGAAGAAAATTATATTACAAAAATTTGCACAAATCAAATAAATATATAACAAAAAACCATGCTCCAGATGAAGATTATGGGCCACAAGCACAAAAAACGTTAGAAATTGATCATGACGAATTAGAAAAAATTAAAGAAAAATTTCTATCGGAACTTCATAAGAATACTGAGGAATGTATTCAATTATTTAATAACACAATAACTCAACGGAATTCAAGTGAATGGTATTCAGAAAGAAGGAAACGTCTGACAGCCTCGAATTTTGGTCGAATTTGTAAATTAAAGGTAACAACCGACAAAAGAAAGGTTGCCAAAGACATTATTTTAAATGGTTTTAAAGGAAATAAATTCACAGCCTATGGAATAGAAAAAGAATCCATTGCAGTACAAGAATTAAGCGAAATGCTTGCGTTAGATATTTGTCCATCAGGAATGTATGTTCATCAGGAATATCCTTTTTTAGCTGCAACACCTGATGGACTCATAGGTAACAATATGATTGTCGAAATTAAATGTCCAATTTCAGCAAAAGATTTATCTCCTAAAGATGCAATAGATAGGAAGATACTAAAGTATATGGAAGTGAAAGATGATAGATATATTTTAAAGAGAAATCATGCATATTACTATCAAATTCAAGGGCAGTTATTTGTAGCAAATAAAAACTTCTGTTACTTTTGCGTGTGGACCCCGAAAGGATTGATATTTCAGCTTATTGAAAAAGATGAGCAATTATGGGAGCAAATGGTAAAAAAATTAAGAGAATTTTATTTTAACAATTATCTTCCTCTATTGATACAAGAAATAATCGAAGAAAAGTAAGGTTGAGTGTTTATATTTTTTGTTTTCTATTTTTACATTTTCCATCTATTACAATGCTTAGGTATAATATTTTATTTGTATGTGATTACATAGTTTTATAATGCCGGCTGATTGTATAAAGTCTTTTTTTTATTTATTTTAAATTACATTATTACTGTATAATAGGAATCGAGGTTTCAGTATGTACATTTCTCCTGAAAGTAAACAATTTTTAGAACATTGTTGTAAATAGAATTTTTCATATAAAAATGATTGCACGTCAGTCAAGATTTACTACGTCAGAATCCCACAGCGTTGCCAAAACATCAGAATTCCTCACAGTAAGGTCAACTATTTGTCAAAAATATATTAACAGTAAATATATTAAGTTTTAAAACGACTGCAACGCACTAAAATACATAAGAAAACATTTTAATACAAAATTATATATTCTAAATTTTAAACTTATATCTTTTAGAGCATTAACAGTAAGAACGTCCCGCCATTATTTCTTGTTCAAACTAATCTATCTTATATGAAAGTTTATCAGCTTTCTATGGTATAGCACAGTTTTGGTACAGCACAATCAAAATACACAACAATAATTAGTTTTTATAGCTACTAATCTAAATTTAATATGTATTTATAAATACAATTTATTAATATATAATATATTATGATCAAATTGGGTAAGAAATCAAAACATAAACAAAATTGTTACTATACAAAAACGGCAACACTTTAAACAATTTTGCTACACGCTGAACTGTCATACGCGCTATCTCAGAGTTACAGAATAATTAACAATCAAAATACCCACTCTCAAAAGCCGCCTTTGAAGTTTGTCAGCACGCGAACGCCATGTTTTAGGCGGAAACATAGACACGAACTGAGAAATTTGTGACAAGCTACGACAGAACTGTAATTTAAATTTTTAGAGATTAATAATTTAGTACATTTGAAATAATTTAATCTATTCTTCAACTAAAGGTACGAATAAAATAGTGCATATTATATCTGTAGTTGCCGTAAATAAACTAAACTGGGTTAATTTGTCTATGCACACCAGATAAAATGTCACTGAACAGCACTGGTTCCGACTAAAACATGGCTGATTCCGTCTGCGTAAACAAGATGCGCGTACTTATTTTTTTAAGCAGAGTGGGCATTCTGATTGTTCAGTATTCTGTGCTTAAGATATCCTAAATATTGTTTAAACGATAAAATAATTAAACTATAGTCATACGTTCATACACAAAGTATTCTAATTAAGGAAAAAATATTAAAAAATTTAATATAACTAAAAACAACCAAATTTAATTGTGAAATAATTGTGATATAACAAATAATAAAATAATAATTGTAAATAATTATCACCCTGTGTATTTGCATCTAACTTTATATAAGTCGGTATTTTCTATTATTACGCTTGTACCCACAATTAAAATATTGTTTTGCTAAATTCATTGGTTTCGGAGTTAATATTTTTTTAATGCCCTATAATTTTAGGAAAATCGAAATATCTCCGGAAGTACCATATTAAGGTATAAAAAATCCAATAAAATACGGGAGTTCCATAAAAACAAACATACTTTAATATGTCCACTTTATGAGACCCCTGGTATATTTCAAAATAATTTTAAAATTGCCTTTACATTCCTATTTAGTTAGATTATCAGCAAATTTGGTTTGGAACACTTTCGGTAATACATCTGTTTTGAGAGTTGAGACATTTTCTCCGAACGGCATCGAGACCGAGACCCAAACATTTCAAGCACAGATGTTTTTCTTTACCTCTTGTAAACACTCATTTATATGTAATTTCTTAGGGTAGGTAATAAAAAGCATATAAAATAATCCAGGAAGCACACTTTTGAAATAATCCAATAATGATAAGTTATTAATTATGATTAATAGGATCTTATTGCGGAGAATATTTATTACAATTATCATAAATATCTTTTAATTTAGTTTTTATTTTACTTTCAATGTATGCTAACCTAGCTACTATGTATTTTCTAGAGGCCTATGTAGCCACTATCTTCTATATAAATAGACAAACAATTTTAGTTTTAAGTCTTAAATGTACCATAGTTTAGGATAAATATTGTAAATAAACAATGAATGTAAATTGAACCCAGTATTTTAATCTTTACACTCTAAAAAAAATAAACAAAAAATATGTAGATATGTAGCCGAAAATACCATTTCATTATTTTTCTTAGAGACAAAAAAGAGTTAAACCTCTCCATGAAAAGCAAAACCTTTAATTAGAAACTCTTACAATCATCTTTATTATAATATGATGTCAAAATTTAGTAATTCACTCAAGATATTGTCATGTGTCAACTTCATAATTTTTCATATCTACACCATGAACACTTTGGTTTATTGCCAAACTCGCATTTACGATTATGAAAACAAACTCTTATAAAATAATACTTTCATTTGAACTTTAATGACTTAAAATACTTGAATCTTCCATAAATAATAAACAATAAATATTTTTTCATTAATTTCACGTCTTAAATCAATTATTTATCAAATAAATTATCAATATTATTTAATAAGCAACACAAAATATTCCTGAAGCCGTCCAAATATTTAGTAGCCTTGTCACCACTTTCAGTTCGACTGAGTGCGTTGTATGACAAAGATAGCGAATTTTCGATTTGGAAAATATTACCACGGACATGGTGTTCATTTTTTTCAAATCCTGAAAAAACTAATACATATTTTTGAAAAATTTAAACGCAAAATGAAAGATTATATTATTACCGAGGGCCGAAAGTCCCTTAGAACAAACAAAAAGTTTTTTTGAATGAGATATTTGAGATTAAAAATCACACTAAATTTTCTCTTCCTTTTCACCACTGTAACTTATTAAAATAAACATTATAGAAGTTTTCAGGGACTTTCGGCCCTCGGTAATAATGTAATCTTTCATTCTGCGTTTAAATTGTTCAAAAATATTTATTAGTTTTCTCAGGATTTGAAAAAAATGAATGCATTTAAAAAGCATTGGCTCGAAATTTTGCGCCTACGCTCTTAAAATTGGCAAGTCTGAATAAGAGGGCATTATAATGGTTGGTTTGTCTATCAGAACTTCAAAGTCTTGTATGTAAAAAGGAAATTTTGGGAGCTGTAATATATAAGATTGAAATGAATTCGTATCAATAAAAGATTCTGAAAGAGGAGGAGAATTTTTTATTCTCCAATAAGAATTTGTTAAATTTTGTGTCAAAAGTAAACCTATTTTGTGAACCATAGTTGTATTAAACGATCTGTATGTTATTAGACGTTTGTTGGCTAACATTTGCCTACGTATGTGTAAAGGTGGTTCCTGGGCTTCTGCTAGAACTGCTTGGTTTGGTGAAGACATCATAGCTCCTAGACAAATTTTTATTGATTTAAATTGTATTCTGTCAAGAGTTAATAGATTTGTTTTGCATGTTGAACCGTAAAGAACACAACCGTAATCCAGAATGGATCGTATGTAGGATCTATAAAACATTAAAAAGATATTTTGATCTGCACCCCATCTTTTTTTAGAAACGAAACGCAGAAGGTTAATTCCACGCTCGCACTTTTGTTTTACGTACTTTATATGGCTGGACCACAAGAGTTTTTTATCTATGATCATGCCTAGATACTTATACTCTTCTGATAAGGGGAAATTATAATCACCTATCTGGCATTTGCCTGTGACTTTTTGTCTACGTCTAGTGAAACATACAATCGAAGATTTTTCTTGTGATATACTAAAACCCATTTGTTTCACCCACTTATCTAAGTTACTAAAGCTAAGTTTTAGATTCAACATACAATCTTCATAGGATTTATGGCTGGTATATAAACATATATCGTCTGCATATTGAATTATTTTGCATTTTTCATCCATCAAACCATGCAGATCTGCAGTATAAACATTAAATAATAAAGGACTTAGAATTGAGCCTTGTGGGAGACCGTTATATAATATTCTTGGACCATGTAATACATTTCTATGGTCCCGTAAGTATATTTTTCTATTCACATACAAATTTATTATATTTACAGATAATCTTTTATCAATACCACACCCCACCATTTTTGAATATAATATATCCAAATCAACCACGTCATATGCACCCTTTAAATCTAAAAACAAACATAGCATAAATTCGTTTTTTGAAAAACAGAGTTGAATATCCGTAACTAAATGTATGAGAGCATCAATGGTACCTCGATCTCTACGAAATCCATACTCTGAGTAGGGAAAAACTGAACTACTTTCAATAAAATGTTCTAATCTAAATTTTATAAGCCTTTCAAAGGATTTTGTCACACATGATAATAGAGAAATGGGTCTATAACATGATGGAAGTTCTGGGTTTAAGTTAAATTTGAATAAAGGGCATATGATAATATTTTTTAACTCTGAGATAGCGCGTA